>NC_092078.1:2315000-2322500 GCF_039877785.1 Chaetodon trifascialis | reverse complement strand
ATTAATCATTCAGTGTTCAGTCATAAAATAACGGCTCGATGATTAGGAGAATCATTTTACAAATTCATCGTACTTTATGAAATAATTGGAGAAAGATAAAAAATAATAATTCAGTCGCATCAATAAAACTTAACCTGAAAGTTCACATTGCTCAGAGACTAAACTCTAATCATCTTAGACGTCATGAACAAATCGTACTTGACTCGGCGCCTCTTTGCTGTCGGTCCACCTGAGCTCAGACTGCTCAGCCGTCCTGTGGAGCATGACGTCTTCGTCTTCGTCCTGGACTCATCACACCTCACCAGCTGTTTGCAGCTTCACTCCAGAGACTCGATGACTCACTGAGTGTTCCTCAGAGCAGCGTCGAGCTTCTGGAGGAGCGTAAACACCCGCAGGGCCGAGACCTCTGCGGGGAGGAGCGAAAACCGATCCAGGATCCTGATCCTGGATCAGCAGCTGTAACTGATGTGAAACGCTACGGACAGACAGACGACGCAGCAGGTCGACACGATGCCTCTGCACCACTCTTTATTGTCACAGTTGCATCTTTTCTCGATCCAGTCGGGGTTTGTTGGTCCGCACCCCGACGCCAACAAACATACACGGTTCATGTCAACACACGTCACATTACAGATGGTTGGTAGCATTAAAACATGTCTACAGCATGTCCTCAAGACACCGTCCTCACGTCTTCCACTTCAAGCCAGGACTCGTTTTCCTAAAAGCATCTCGGCTGTCAAAGAGCCGAGCTTGAATTTAGACTTTAAAAGACTCAAAGTGCACACGGCTGATTCTGTGGTTCAGCTTTCAGGTTCCAGGTTGAGACAAAAGGATTGTCTTCAAAGCAAAAACACGTGGGAGTCTCTGCACCGACGAGGTCTAAACCTCTCAGAAATGATTCAGCTCAAATCCTCTTTCATCATGTTCGTGCTGATTGAACTCAAACAAGCTCAGACTCAGAGTCCTTTTAGGAAAAACAGCCCTGTTTGTTCAAAACCCTAATTCATCTACTGCACTTCATAAAAAAAAAACAGTTCCTGTCTAACATGAGGCATGATGTGAAATGATCACACACACACACACACACACACACACACACTCAAAGGGCCCACTATGGACAGCCACCCTGAGTCAAACCACTCAGCTGGACGGATTGTCTCTGAATGCTCATTGAACTCTGTGAGTCAAAGCTGCGTGTTTTCACTCCTCATCAGTACGTTTGTTCGCTCCTGAACACGTTAAACTGAAAGTCAGTTTTATAGAAAAGAGGAAAATTCAGAGTTTGTAAACTGCCAAAAGTTTTCTCTGCTTGGTTAATCTGATGTCCCATCTTTTTTCTGGGACATGAATGCAGCACGGCTGCTGAGAAGCAGCATTTTTGTTTCAGTGGCAAAAATATGCAACAAGATTTCTCAACTTTCTCTGGGTTTCAGTTGTTTGTTATAAACTGTTTGTTGTCGACAGTTTGTCAGACGCATTTGTGCAGCAACAAAAGGAACAAAGTAGTCTCTCATCAAAGCGAACAAACCAGAAAAAAACAGAAGATTTCAGCTGCTCGTTGACTCAGGCGTGGCTGCACCGCCAACAGCGTCCACAGAAGGCTCCTTTTGGTTTGGTTTAAAGCAAAGAGAAAAGAATTAAGACTACTGGGCTCATAGCAGGCATAAAGGTCAGAGGCCGAGCCGCTGATCCGAGAGGTCGACTGGAGGCGCACGACGAATACGTTTTTTTAATTCATTTTCACCGCGATTTCACAGATTGATGACATCGTAAATATGAACGCAGCAAAAAAATGTGACAAGATGCATTAAGGTGCTAAAGATGTGTCACAATAATCAACAAAATTCAACCAATTCAGCCTCTTAGAGTGTAACTGTTTTCATTTTAACACTGATTCCAGTCTAAAGTGCTGTGAAGAAACTGAAATTCAGCACTTCTCTGTGAAGTCGACAGGGAATCCTCGTTTTTGTTAAAAATGTACAAACTATGAGCAAAATGTTTTGTCGCGGCTCCAGTGGAGTCTGCACGGGTGAAATAAGACGCAGTGTTTCTCCTGTAGCGTTCACGAGTCGAGGATTCAAACCTCCGCATTAAAAACGCTGCCCGCCGCCGGCGACGAACCAATCAAACGCCCCCAGAGCTCCTCACAGGAAGCTGAAAGCAGACTTGCGTGATGTCGCCATGAACGAACGTCTGCCATGTTTAATCTTCTGTTTATTTAATGGTGGACTGCGTTCAACGTCTGCAACGCGGCTTCAACAGCGCATCGCCGCCAAACTCTTCATCAGCGGCTCCAGCCAAAGGTCAAGGCCATGGAAAGGTCGTGCTAAGTTCAAAGGTCATGGTAAGGTCATAACACTGCATCAGGTCAACACGTTCATCCAGATGACGACTGAAACGTGACCCCGTCCCTCAAACACACAAAACACACACACCAACCCTCACACTGTCCACGAGTTAACACACTTATTTACACACACACACACACACACACACACACAGCTTTCCTTCATCCTAAGTGAGTCCTATAAGCAGTAACATCAACAGACAACATGGCGGGTGAGTGGATGGAGCGATGGATGGACGGATGAGCCACTACGTCACGTCTCACGGACACATGACCATATAAGGAAAGAGATCCATCGCCGCCCAGTCCTTTTGTTGCCAGGCAACAATGGCTACCAGATGGAACGGGAACTTGAAGGTAAGACCTCTTTCATTACAGTCCGTCAGCAGCCCTCAGAAACCTTGAGTCTCGTTTTTTGTTTTTTTTTTGGCTACAACACGTTTTCATTGTTTTCGTTCTGGATTCATCTGCCGATGTTTCCTCATTCTGTCCGAGCAGACGTCCAAACCTCTGAATCGACAGCAGACTGTCACGTCTGACGAGCTGAAACCATCAAATGTTTCAGTTACTGTTGCATGAAAATGACTCAAACTATTCATCATTTATCAAAATGAGTTGATTACTTGTCAAATCCTTTTAAGCTAATATTTTATTGATCCATTTTTTACAGTTCATCATGTTTTCAAAGCTACAATAAGCAGTAGAAAGTGTCATGAAATGGGATTACTTCAAGTAAAAGTACTTATGTACAGTACCTGTGTACATGTACTTCCTTCCCACCGCTGCAGATTTAAAACGTCCAAATGTTTCAGTATCAAAGTGAAAAACAAGGTTTGTTTTCAGGGTGCTGACATCATGTCGACCATGAGATCGTTTCTTTTCATTGTATTTTATTCATTTCTTTTTTTCAAACTGCTACTGTTTCCCTACATCACAACTGACTCACACAGACAGACACCAACAGACAGGACGATATTTACAGTATCTACAACATGTTGTCCTCCGTCATCTGCAGGCGGAGGACAGGCAGGAGCTCTGGGTGTGGACTCCAGCCGTCCTGCACCGTCATACTGCAGGTAGAAACTCGGAAAGGTTGCTGAAACTGTTCTTAAACGTGAGGTTTGGAAGTCACTCAGTTAATCTGAGTTACAGTACAAAGCCCGGGGGGGGGGGGGGGTCTGAGTCCATGTCCATAAGGCTCAAAACAAATCCCACATCTGAATGTTTAAAAAAAATAATGCTACTGAAATCCAAAATCTGGATGAACACACTCACGTTTAAAGGTTTGGTTCCACGTTTTGGAAAATACTACTACTGGACCTGGAGGTGATTAGCCTAGCTTAGCATAAAGAATGGAAACGGGGGGAAACAGCTAGCCTGGCTCTCTTCACAGTTCAAAGATGCATCGACCAAAACCTCTGAAGATGTATTATTGTTAACATGCTGCATCTCGTTTCTTTAATCCGTCTGAAAACTGTTGTTAAAACGACACTTTGTGGTTTTCTGTCACCTGCTGGAACGAAACGCAATTTGGATTTTTGTCTATGAATTAAAAAAAGGAAATGTGTTCCTTTGTGAGCTTGAGAGGCGCTGGTCGGCAGATTTTTGACATTTAAATAAGACCGGCTGACTGTTTCCTCCCTCCCCCCATTTCCTTTAGTCTCCTTTGGTCTTTATGCTAAGCTAGGCTAATCGGCTCCAGCTTTACATACATAACGTCAAACTGCTCCTTTCCAGAAACAAAGGTACAAAATGATGAGCCTCATCTGTTTAAACAGCCGATGAACCAGCACTGGGTCCGAACCTTTGGAGAAACGGCTGAGGTTCAGGACATTAAGAGGAATTCATCAGCGGCGTAAACAGGGACAGCACTCAGACGTCTCCTCGGGTCGGCGGGCACCAACGTCTTTTGTCCTTCAGGTCAGCGGAAGGAGAACTGGAGGGTAAAGGCAGGAGAAATGGGACGTTTCCCAGAATAAATGGAAGACATCCTGGTTGCCAAGCGGCAGGGACGACAGAGAAAATAGTCCCTCAACCAGAGAGACGGTTTGTGATGAATCAGCGGTTTATGTCCTTATGAAAGTGGAGTGAGGCCAAGTCAGGCCACAGGTAACGGCCACGTTCAGGAAATGGTCCAGGCCCACGAAACAGGATGTGTCCAGGAGCACCTTCACGGCGTCCCAGAGTTTTTATGGTGTTTGTCCTTCAAGCAGCAGTGAGGGGACTTCATTAGTGTCCAGTGTCCAAAAAAAAGGGACGTCTCTTGTAGAGTAAAACGGACATCAAGCAGACTTCAATTGTTTCTTCAAAGAGAATGTAAATACTTTCTAGTACAGCAGCGGAGACGAGACGAGTCAAAGTCTTCAGGATATGAAGTGCTGGTCTGACCAGAGGTAAGGACTGTTTCTGTGAGAGTAACTGGAAATGACAAAGGAGAACTGGATTCATGTCCAGTGGAGCAAACAGCAGACTGAAAGTGAGGAATCCCGTCCACTAAAAGACCAGAACGAGGAAACTTAATCTGGCGTCGAGCAGAAGCAACAAAGTGATTCTAGACTCGAGGTGAAAGAACTTGTTTGGTTTCCAGTAAACAAAGAAAGCGGAAAATAAACGGGCCGAGGTCTCGACTGTAGAACTTGTTGGTTTGTTGTTGGACGTGTTCGAGACCAGAGATTTGGGAACTGGTTTCCAGTGGATGAAACGGGATGTGTTCCAGACTGGTTTTCAGGTGAAGAACAGTTCGAGTTCTACAGCAGATTTTAGGGAACTTGATGGGTTCCAGTAGATGAAACAGGAACGATTCTGGACCAGATCTGAAGGAACTTTTTCAGTGTCCAGTCGATTAAACTGGGCATATTCTAGACCAGAGGGGGCAGCGGTTTTTTGATTGTTTTCCAGTTGAAATGGGGCGGATTCTAGACCAGAGGTGAGGGAACTCAATGGATTCCAGTAGGTGAAAACAGGTCCCATCCTAGACCGGATGGTGGCGTACTGGTTTGGTTTGCAGATGATCACACAGGAAGCGTTCCACACTGAAGGTGATGAAACCAGAGACTTTACGGGGTTCCAGTAGGTCAAACAAGCAGCAACTGGTGTCCAGTGGGTGAAAGGGGATGAGTTCTAGACCAGAGGTGAAGGAACTTGTTTGGTCTCCAGTACTGGGGATTCGTGCTCTGGTTCCAGTGCGTCTCCACTGGTCTGGTCCTCAGCGCTGCTCACAGTGTTGGAGTCTACAGGAGCATCGTCCTAAACACACAAACATCAATGACGAAAGCACAGAGCGAGTACTCAGATTACTTTTTTACGCTTAACTAAAGTGCTTACAAAGAAGGTAAAACAGACATTTTATGTTTTGTGTGTGTGTGTGTGTGTGTGTGTGTGTGTGTGTGTGTGCGCGCGCGCGTGTGCGTGCGCTTACCGTCACCCAGGGGTGTGACAGAACCTCCTCGGCAGTGAATCGAGTGTCCACGTTCACCTGCAGCATCTGACTAATCAGCATCTGAGGAGGAGTCATGTGACTGTTAGCAGCCTGCTAACAAATAAATGATCGAGTATTATTATTACTGATAAGACTTTATTGATCCCTTTGCTCTAAAGCATGAGTGTCAATGGCCCGTGTAATATTCATTATTCTGAAAGGGACCGTTCTGCAGAAAGAGTACTTTTACTTTTTGTACTTTAAATATACTTTGATGCCTGACAAGTGAAAGTAAAAACTTCTGGTGGTTACAGACTAACCGCCAGCTTTTGGTTTAAATTAACTTTATTTAATTGTCTGCAGTTTGTTTCTGAGCTGACTGGAAAGCCTGATGTCCGACTCTCCTCCCCAGCACCTGAACGCTCCATCAGGTGACGCGTTCACTGTCGCTGCGAGCGAGCCGTACCTTCGCCGGCAGGCTGATGGCGTCCCAGTCCGGAGACGGAAACTCCAGCTTCCCTCTGAGGATCTGATCGAACAGCTCCTCCTGAACATTGTTCTCGCTGAGGAAAGGAAGAGGAGGGAGACGAAGAATCAGCTGCAAGTCATGTTTCACATCGTACGGCACAAGAGAAACCAGCTGAACCAAACTGATCGGCTCTATTATTGATTATTGGAAATCTTTCTGTACGCTGACCTTCTGAATGGCGGGAATCCACACAGCAGGATGTAGGTGATCACTCCCGCCGCCCAGATATCCACCTTCAGACCATAGCTGCACACACACACACACACACACACACACACACACACACACACACACACACAGTTTAATAGCAGCGTCAGTGAACCTCTTCCACCCAGAAAGCGACTTTCAGCTCGTCTCCTCTCACCCGGTCTCAGCGATGATCTCCGGGGCGACGTAGGTCGGCGTGCCGCACACCGTGTACAGCGGACCCTCCACCACCGTCGCCAGACCGAAGTCCCCCAGCTTCAGTGACTTAGTGCCGTCTGGGTACTCGCACACCTGCAGTGCACGCAAACAAACGCTTCAAATACACACAGTACACACACGGAGCAACTGCACAGAGTATATTTACACTCCTTCAACACAAACTGTTGTTTTTCTACGTCAGTTTGTACAAATTAAGCAGTGATGTGCTCATAAATGAGCTTTACAGGTGCTGTTGGCTGTGCACAGACAGGCTAGCTGTTTCCCCCCGTTTCCAGTCTTTGTGCTAAGCTAAGATAGGCTAAGCTAATTAGCGGTAACTTCAGCTGTTTCTGAAATACAGAAACTCGCCAAAATAAAAGCCCAACTCCCGACTGACATGCTTTTATTTTATATTTCTGTGTGTGTGTGTGTGTGTGTGTGTGTACCAGCAGGTTCTCTGGTTTGATGTCTCGGTGGACGATGTTCATCCGGTGCAGGTACTTGATGGCGCCGGCCAGGTTGAACACCATGGCGCTGGCGTCGTGCTCACTGTACTTTGTGGAGGAGGTGATGGCGTCAAACAGGTCGCCGCCCTGAAGGAGGCGGAGACACGGACATAGTAACAGGAAGAAGAGACAGAAACAGGAAGAGAAGACGACGATGATGAGGCACCTTGACGAGCTCCATGACGAGGAACAGCTGACTCGGCGTTTCGTCCACCTCGATTAACTGGATGATGCTGGGATGTCGAACCCGCCGCAGCACCGCCACTTCATTCTCGATCAGATGCTCCTGTTCACA